>NW_026636877.1:0-2543 GCF_028554395.1 Pezoporus wallicus | reverse complement strand
AAAACGGCCCCCAACGCCCTCAAACGCCCCCTAAACCGGTTTAAACCGCCCCCCCCCCCGGACACATTTCCCATCATGCCCAGCAACGGGAGCCCGCCGCGAAGCATGCTGGGAGCTGTAGTCCCCGACGCTCACCCGCGGGCTGCCCCTGGGTCCTAGTGCCCGGCTCCGCCTCGTCCTGCGGGGAGAAGAGTGAGGGGTCGGGGGACACGGAGGGGGGACACGGGAGGTGTCCACCGGCATCTGAGGACAAGGGGAGGGGCAGGGGGATGGGGGGCAGCCCCCCTAGAGCGTTATTTTGGGGGGGAGCCCCCAAATCGGTATTTTGGGTTAAAATCCCCCCAAATTGGTATTTTTTTGGGGAAAAGACCCCAGACTTGGTGTTTTGGAGAGGGGCACTGACGTTGGTGACGTCCTCGTCCCTCTTGGGCGCTGGTTTGTCCCCCTGCAGCGTGGCTTTCCTCCTGGGGGGGCAAAGAGGGGGTCAGCACGGGTACCCCATTTGAGGGTACCCCCATTTAAAGGTACCCCCATTTGAGGGGGGGTCCCCCCCATTTCCCTATTATCCCCCCCCTCACCTGCGGGCCAGCATCGCGTTCATCTCCTCCATCAACCCCCCTCCCCCGGTGCCCCCCCGGGCACCGTCACCCTTGGGGGGTGCAGGGGGGTTCCCTGCTGTCTCCTCCTGCTGTGACAAAGGGGGGGGGATGAAATCGAGCCCCCCCCTCCCCTTGACACCCCCCCCCCCCCCAATTCATTGCCCTCACCTTGACCCTCCGGAGCTTGGCCCCCGCGATGGCAGCAGCGAAACCGGGGCTCCCCCCACCCCCCCCAGCCCCCGGTAACGGGGGGGGCCCCAGCACCCCCGCGGCTGGGGGGGGAGCAGGAGGTGGGGGGGGGCCCGGCGGTGGGGGGGGGCCAGGGGGTGGCGGCGGAGGGGCTCCAGCAGGGGGGCCTGGGGGGGGTCATGGGTTTGGGAGGGAGGTTATGGGGTGACCCCAGGTCGTTTTGGGGTGCCCCCCACTATCCGTCACCTACCTGAGGCCGCCACGCGGGGCTCGGGGTCCTCCAGCGGCTGCCTGAGGGTTGGGGGGGGTCAGCACCCGTGGGAGGGGGGAGGACCCCTGCAAATCGAGGGGGGGGGCACCCACCTCTCCTGGGGGTCGGGGTCTTCTGCGCTGTCGGGGTCTGGCCAGGAAACGGGGGTGCCTGGGGGAAGGGGCCAAGGTGAGGTCATGGGGGGGGGTCAGGGTTATGGGGGGGGTCTCAGGGTCATGGGGGGTTCAAGGTGGGGTCATGGGGGGGCTCAGGGTCATGGGGGTATCAAGCTGTGGTCATCGGGGGGTCTCAGGGTCATGGGGGGGCTCAGGGTCATGGGGGGTTCAGGGTCATGGGGGCGTCAAGGTGGACTCATGGGGGGGTCTCAGGGTGGGGTAAAGGGGGGGTCAAAGGTGGGGTCATGGGGGGTCTCAAGGTCATGGGGGGATCATGGGGGGGGTCAAGGTGGGATCATGGGGGGTTCAAGGTGGGGTCACGGGGGTCTCAGAGTGGGGTCAAGGGGGGGTCAGGGTGGGGTTAAGGGGCGGTCAAGGTGGGGTCACGGCGGGGTCAGGTGGGTCGGGGGGGTCAGGGTGGGGTCACGGGGGGTCAGGGTTCCCGGGCCCCCCCTCACCCTCGCCCAGCGCCCGCAGCGCCCCCAGGACGGCGTCGGCGAAGGCCGCGGCCTGGCGGGGGGCGCCGAAGCTGAGCCCCCAGAGCCGCCGCCCCTCCCGCCATTGGTGGAACTGCGGCGTCACCGCGCAGTAGCGCAGCCCCCGCGCCAGGGGCAGGTTCAGCACCACCTGCGGGACAGCGGCACCAGGGGGCGCCCGGGGGCGGGCATTGAGAGCCCGGAGCCCGGGGGGCCCCGATGGGGACCCCAGAGCTCATGGGGGCCCATAGAGAGCCCAGAGCCCATGGGTGCCCATAGAGAGACCAGAGCTCATGGGGGCCCATAGAGAGACCAGAGCCCATGGGGGCCCATAGAGAGACCAGAGCCCATGGGGGCCCATAGAGAGACCAGAGAGCCCAGAGAGACCCATGGGTGCCCATAGAGAGACCAGAGCTCATGGGGGCCCATAGAGAGACCAGAGCCCATGGGGGCCCATAGAGAGACCAGAGCTCATGGGGGCCCATAGAGAGACCAGAGCCCATGGGGGCCCATAGAGAGACCAGAGCCCATGGGGGCCCATAGAGAGCCCAGAGCTCATGGGGGCCCATAGAGAGACCAGAGCCCATGGGGGCCCATAGAGAGACCAGAGCTCATGGGGGCCCATAGAGAGCCCAGAGCCCATGGGGGCCCATAGAGAGACCAGAGCTCATGGGGGCCCATAGAGAGACCAGGGTGCCCATAGAGAGACCAGAGCCCATGGGTGCCCATAGAGAGACCAGAGAGACCCATGGGGGCCCATAGAGAGACCAGAGCTCATGGGGGCCCATAGAGAGACCAGAGCATGAGAGAGCCCCATGGGTGCCCATAGAGAGACCAGAGCTCATGGGGGCCC
>NW_026636876.1:0-2596 GCF_028554395.1 Pezoporus wallicus | reverse complement strand
ACCGGGTCCTAGAGCCCACCCTTTAGAACCGGTATCACCGGGTCCTAGAGCCACCCTTTATACCCGGTACCACCGGGTCCTAGAGCCCACCCCCAATCCGGTACCACCGGGTCTTTAGAGCCCACTGGGTCCTTTATAACCGGTATCACCGGGTCCTAGAAACCCACCCTTTATACCCGGTACCGGGTCCTAGAGCCCACCCTTTATAACCGGTACCACCGGGTCCTAGACCCACCCCGGAGTTAGAACCGGTATCACCGGGTCCTCCAGAGCCCACCCTTTATTCCGGTACCACCGGGTCCTAGAACCGCCCACCCTTTAGAACCGGTACCACTGGGTCCTAGAGCCCACCCTTTATATATCACCGGTACCACCGGGTCCACCGGTCTAGAGCCCACCCTTTATACCGGTACCACGGTACCACCGGTACCGGGTCTAGAGCACCCTTTATCCGGTACCACCGGGTCTAGAGCCCACCCTTTATAACCGGTACCACCGGGTCCTACCACCGGGTCCTAGCGCCCACCCTTTAGAACCGGTACCACCGGGTCCTAGAGCCCACCCTTTAGAACCGGTACCACCGGGTCCTAGAGCCCACCCTTTAGAACCGGTACCACCGGGTCCTAGAGCCCACCCTTTATAACCGGTACCACCGGGTCCTAGAGCCCACCCCTCAATCCGGTAACACGGGGTCCTAGCGCCCCTTTATAACCGGTACCACCGGGTCCTAGAGCCCCTTTATAACCGGTGCCACCGGGTCCTAGCGCCCCTTTATAACCGGTACCACCGGGTCCTAGAGCCCACCCCTCAATCCGGTAACACGGGGTCCTAGAGCCCCTTTATAACCGGTACCATCGGGTCCTAGCGCCCCTTTATAACCGGTACCCCAGGGTCCTCGCGGCAACCGTGCCCTAAACCTGGCACCACCGGGTCCTAGCGCCCACTGTGCCCTAAACCTGGCACCATAGGGTCCTGGAGCCCACCACTCTACCCGGTAACTGGTACCACTGTGCCCTAGCGCTCACCGTGCCCTAAACCTGGCATCATCGGGTCCTAGAGCCCACCCTTTATAACCGGTACCATCGGGTCCTAGAGCTCATCCCTCAATCCGGTATCACCGGGTCCTAGCGTCCACCCTTTATAATCGGTACCACCGGGTCCTAGAGCCCACCCTTTATAACCCGGTACCACCGGGTCCTAGCGCCCACCGTGCCCTAAACCTGGCACCACCGGGTCCTAGAGCCCACCGTGCCCTAAACCTGGCACCACCAGGTCCTAGTGCCCACCCTGCCCTAAACCTGGCACCACCGGGTCCTAGAGCCCACCCTGCCCTAAACCCGGTACCACCGGGTCCTCGTGCCCACCGTGCCCTAAACCTGGCACCACCGGGTCCTAGTGCCCACCCTACCCTAAACCTGGCACCACCGGGTCCTAGAGCCCACCGTGCCCTAAACCCGACACCACCGGGTCCTAGTGCCCACCCTACCCTAAACCTGGCACCACCAGGTCCTAGTGCCCACCCCGCCCTAAACCCGGTACCACCGGGTCCGCCCTACCCTGCCCTAAACCCACCGGCCTACCACCACCGGGTCCTAGTGCCCACCCTACCCTAAACCTGGCACCACCGGGTCCTAGTGCCCACCCTACCCTAAACCTGGCACCACCGGGTCCTAGAGCCCACCCTGCCCTAAACCTGGCACCACCGGGTCCTAGAGCCCACCCTGCCCTAAACCCGGTACCACCGAGTCTTAGCACCCCACCTCGTGCCCCACACACGGGAAGGGATCACATCTCTTCGGGGCTCCCCACACCGCAGCTCCCACGTTCCCCACCCCAATTTAGGTCCCCCCCCAGCCCCACACCCCGCTCCATCACCCCCCAACCCCTCCCATGGCCTCAACCCCCCCCTAAACCCCCCCAAACCCACGTCGTGGCCCCCCCCCCCGGTACCTGCCGCACTCTGGAGCCGCCGCGGTCGCTCCCAACCACTGCGGGCGGGACCCGCGTCTGCTCCCCCCCGCCCCCCCCGTGGGGTGACCCCGCCCCCCCCTTTTTGCGCAACACCCCCCCGACCGGTTCCTGTGTCATCGGGGCTGCCCCCCCCACCCCACAGACACGCGTGGGGACCCCCCCCGCGGGGAAATGGGGGTTAAATGGTGCGAACTGGGGGGGGGGGGGGGGGGTAACAGCTCCCCCCCCCCCCCCCAGGTGATGTGCCACTGGGGACACACACACAATTATGGGGGGGGGCAGGGGTGCCCCCAAAACCCAAGCAATAGCGTGGGGGGCAGTGATGGGGGTGTCCCCAAAACCAGGTACTAACAATGGGGACGACGACCCTAAAATCAGGCAGTGGGGTGGACCCCAAAGATGAAACACATGGGGGGCCCCAAACCCAGGTATTAACAATGGGGACGACGACCCTAAAATCAGGCAGTGGGGGGGACCCCGAAAATGAAACACATGGGGGGCCCCAAAACCAGGTATTAACAATGGGGGGGAACCTAAAACCAGGTATTGGGGGGGACAGACCCCAACGATGAAACACATGGGGAGTCTGCAAACCCAGGTATTAACAACGGGGGGCCCTAAAACC
>NW_026636875.1:0-260 GCF_028554395.1 Pezoporus wallicus | reverse complement strand
AAACCGTGAGACTGCAGTGGTGGTGACCCCGTTGCAAAGCTGCTTGTGTGCTGAAGGGACACAGCACAAGCTTTCCCTGCTGGTCCTTCTGCCGTGTGAGCAGATGCCACTGTGTATTCTGTGCTGTGTTGCTGCGCAGCAGAGAGCAGGCTCTGGACTCATTCCATTCAAATGCTTTTCCTGTGTGAAAGTGAGCAGTGAAAGCAACGATGGAGGCACCAATGTAAAGGGGATTGTGTGCTGAACAGGTCCAGCACCAG
>NW_026636874.1:0-2556 GCF_028554395.1 Pezoporus wallicus | reverse complement strand
GCTTTTCCTGTACGAGTGTTAGCAGTGAAAGCAACGATGGATGCACCAATGTAAAGGGGATTGTGTGCTGAACAGGTCCAGCACCAGCTTTCAATCCTTGCTCTTCTGCTGTGGGAGCAGATGCCAAACGTTCGTGCTGTACTCACTGTGCTGCTGGGCAGCTGAGAGACACCACCTGAGAATTTGGATTCAAATGGACTTTTAGGTATGAAACCGAGGAGAGACTGCAATGATGGTGACCCCGTTGCAAAGCTGCTTGTGTGCTGAAGAAGCAGAGCACTAGCTTTCCCTGCTGCTCCTTCTGCCGTGTGAGCAGATGCCACTGTTCATTCTGTGCTGACTGTGTTGCTGCGCAGCAGAGAGCAGCCTCTGGACTGATTCCATTCAAATGCTTTTCCTGTATGAAAGTGAGCAGTGAAAGCAACGATGGAGGCACCAATGTAAAGGGATTGTGTGCTGAACAGGTCCAGCACCAGCTTTCAATCCTGGCTCTTCTGCTGTGGGAGCAGAGGCCAAACGTTCGTGCTGTACTCACTGTGCTGCTGGGCAGCTGAGAGACACCACCTGAGAATTTGGATTCAAATGGACTTTTAGGTATGAAACCGAGGAGAGACTGCAATGATGGTGACCCCGTTGCAAAGCTGCTTGTGTGCTGAAGAAGCAGAGCACTAGCTTTCCCTGCTGCTCCTTCTGCCGTGTGAGCAGATGCCACTGTTCATTCTGTGCTGACTGTGTTGCTGCGCAGCAGAGAGCAGGCTCTGGACTGATTCCATTCAAATGCTTTTCCTGTATGAAAGTGAGCAGTGAAAGCAACGATGGAGGCACCAATGTAAAGGGGATTGTGTGCTGAACAGGTCCAGCACCAGCTTTCAATCCTGGCTCTTCTGCTGTGGGAGCAGAGGCCAAACGTTCGTGCTGTACTCACTGTGCTGCTGGGCAGCTGAGAGACACCACCTGAGAATTTGGATTCAAATGGACTTTTAGGTATGAAACCGAGGAGAGACTGCAATGATGGTGACCCCGTTGCAAAGCTGCTTGTGTGCTGAAGAAGCAGAGCACTAGCTTTCCCTGCTGCTCCTTCTGCCGTGTGAGCAGATGCCACTGTTCATTCTGTGCTGACTGTGTTGCTGCGCAGCAGAGAGCAGGCTCTGGACTGATTCCATTCAAATGCTTTTCCTGTATGAAAGTGAGCAGTGAAAGCAACGATGGAGGCACCAATGTAAAGGGGATTGTGTGCTGAACAGGTCCAGCACCAGCTTTCAATCCTGGCTCTTCTGCTGTGGGAGCAGAGGCCAAACGTTCGTGCTGTACTCACTGTGCTGCTGGGCAGCTGAGAGACACCACCTGAGAATTTGGATTCAAATGGACTTTTAGGTATGAAACCGAGGAGAGACTGCAATGATGGTGACCCCGTTGCAAAGCTGCTTGTGTGCTGAAGAAGCAGAGCACTAGCTTTCCCTGCTGCTCCTTCTGCCGTGTGAGCAGATGCCACTGTTCATTCTGTGCTGACTGTGTTGCTGCGCAGCAGAGAGCAGGCTCTGGACTGATTCCATTCAAATGCTTTTCCTGTATGAAAGTGAGCAGTGAAAGCAACGATGGAGGCACCAATGTAAAGGGGATTGTGTGCTGAACAGGTCCAGCACCAGCTTTCAATCCTGGCTCTTCTGCTGTGGGAGCAGAGGCCAAACGTTCGTGCTGTACTAACTGTGCTGCTGGGCAGCTGAGAGACACCACCTGAGAATTTGGATTCAAATGGACTTTTAGGTATGAAACCGAGGAGAGACTGCAATGATGGTGACCCCGTTGCAAAGCTTCTTGTGTGCTGAAGAGACACAGCACTAGCTTTCCCTGCTGGTCCTTCTGCCGTGTGAGCAGATGCCCCTGTTCATTCTGTGCTGTGTTGCTGCCAGCAGGGAGCAGGCTCTGGACTGATTCTATTCAAATGCTTTTCCTGTACGAGTGTTAGCAGTGAAAGCAACGATGGATGCACCAATGTAAAGGGGATTGTGTGCTGAACAGGTCCAGCACCAGCTTTCAATCCTTGCTCTTCTGCTGTGGGAGCAGATGCCAAACGTTCGTGCTGTGCTCACTGTGCTGCTGGGCAGCTGAGACCGCTTGAGAATTTGGATTCAAATGGACTTTTAGGTATGAAACCGAGGAGAGACTGCAATGATGGTGACCCCGTTGCAAAGCTGCTTGTGTGCTGAAGAAGCAGAGCACTAGCTTTCCCTGCTGCTCCTTCTGCCGTGTGAGCAGATGCCACTGTTCATTCTGTGCTGACTGTGTTGCTGCGCAGCAGAGAGCAGCCTCTGGACTGATTCCATTCAAATGCTTTTCCTGTATGAAAGTGAGCAGTGAAAGCAACGATGGAGGCACCAATGTAAAGGGGATTGTGTGCTGAACAGGTCCAGCACCAGCTTTCAATCCTGGCTCTTCTGCTGTGGGAGCAGAGGCCAAACGTTCGTGCTGTACTAACTGTGCTGCTGGGCAGCTGAGAGACACCACCTGAGAATTTGGATTCAAATGGACTTTTAGGTATGAACCCGAGGAGAGACT
>NW_026636873.1:0-2560 GCF_028554395.1 Pezoporus wallicus | reverse complement strand
GGGAATGGGGTGGGGATGGGACCGGGAATGGGATGGGGATGGGATGGGGTGGGAATGGCGGGGGGGAAATGGGGCTGGGAATGGGGTTGGGAATGGGATGGGGATGGGATGGGATGAGAATGGGGATGGGATGGGGATGGGATGGGATGGGATGGGGATGGGATGGGATGAGAATGGGGATGGGATGGGGATGGGATGGGATGGGATGGGGATGGGATGGGATGGGGATGGGATGAAAATGGGGATGGGGATGGGGACGGGGATGGGATTGGGATGGGGATGGGATGGGATGGGGATGGGATGGGGATGGGGATGGGGAATGGGACCGGGAATGGGACCAGGAATGGGGTTGGGAATGGGACCGGGAACCGGGAATGGGACCGGGAATGGGGCCGGGAACGGTTCAGGAATGGGGCCGGGACGGGACCGGAAACAGGGAATGGGGCCGGGAACCGGGAATGGGACCGAGAATGGAGCCGGGAATGGGACCGGGAACCGGCACCGGAAACCGGGAATGGGGCCGGGAACAGGGAATGGAGCCGGGAATGGGGCCTGGATGGGACCGGGAATGGGGCCGAGATTGGAGCCAGAAACCGGGAATGGGACCGGGAATGGGGCCGGGAACCGGCACCGGAAACCGGGAATGGCTCCAGCAATGGGACCGGGAACCGGGAATGGGACCGGGAATGGAGCCGAGATTGGAGCCGGGAATGGGAACGGGAACGGGGAATGGAGCCGGGAATGGGGCAGGGAATGGGGCAGGGAATGGAGCCGGGAATGGGGCCGGGAACAGGGAATGGGGCCGGGAATGGGGCCGGGAACAGGGAATGGGGCCGGGAATGGGGCAGGGAATGGGGCCGGGAACAGGGAATGGAGCCTGGAATGGGGCCGGGAACAGGGAATGGGGCCGGGAATGGGGCAGGGAATGGGGCCGGGAATGGGGAATGGGGCCGGGAATGGGACCAGGAATGGGAACGGGAACGGTGAATGGAGCCGGGAATGGGGCAGGGAACAGGGAATGGGGCCGGGAATGGGACCGGGAATGGAGCCGGGAACCGGCACCGGAAACCGGGAATGGGGCCGGGAACCGGGACCGGGAATGCAGCCGGGAATGGGGCCGGGAATGGAGCCGAGATTGGAGCCGGGAATGGGACCGGAAACCGGGAATGGAACCGGGAATGGGGCCGGGAATGGGACCGGAAACCGGGAATGGAACCGGGAACCGGGAATAGAGCCGAGAACGGAGCCGAGATTGGAGCCGGGAATGGAGCCGGGAATGGGGCCGGGAATGGAGCCGGGAACCGGGAATGGAGCTCGGAATGGGGCCGGGAACAGGGACCGGGAACCGGGAATGGGGCCGGGAATGGGGCCGGGAACCAGCACCGGAAACCAGGAATGGGGCCGGGAATGGGACCGGGAACAGGGAATGGAGCCGGGAACGGAGCCGAGATTGGAACCGGGAATGGGGCCGGGAATGGAGCCGGGAATGGAGCCGAGATTGGGAACGGGAATGGAGCCGGGATGGGTTCGGGAATGGAGCCGGGAACCGGCACCGGAAACCGGGAATGGAGCCGGGAATGGGAACGGGAATGGAGCAGGGATGGGGCAGGGAATGGAGCAGAGATGGGGCAGGGATGGGTCCGGGAATGGGGCAGGGAATGGAGCCGGGATGGGGCAGGGAATGGGGCAGGGATTGGGAACGGGAATGGAACAGGGATGGGTTCGGGAATGGAGCCGGGAACCGGCACCGGAAACCGGGAATGGAGCCGGGAATGGGAACGGGAATGGAGCAGGGATGGGGCAGGGAATGGAGCAGAGATGGGGCAGGGATGGGTCCGGGAATGGGGCAGGGAATGGAGCCGGGATGGGGCAGGGAATGGGGCAGGGATTGGGAACGGGAATGGAACAGGGATGGGTTCGGGAATGGAGCCGGGAACCGGCACCGGAAACCGGGAATGGAGCCGGGAATGGGAACGGGAATAGAGCAGAGATGGGGCAGGGAATGGAGCCGGGAATGGGAACGGGAATGGAGCAGAGATGGGGCTGGGAATGGGAACGGGAATGGAGCAGGGATGGGGCTGGGAATGGAGCCGGGAATGGGAACGGGAATGGAGCCGGGATGGGGCTGGGAATGGGGCCGGGAACCGGCACCGGAAACCGGGAATGGAGCCGGGAATGGGAACGGGAATGGAGCAGAGATGGGGCTGGGAATGGGAACGGGAATGGAGCAGGGATGGGGCTGGGAATGGAGCCGGGAACCGGCACCGGAAACCGGGAATGGAGCCGGGAATGGGAACGGGAATGGAGCAGAGATGGGGCTGGGAATGGAGCCGGGAATGGGAACGGGAATGGAGCCGGGATGGGGCTGGGAATGGGGCCGGGAATGGGAACGGGAATGGGTCCGGGATGGGGCTGGGAATGGGGCCGGGAATGGGAACGGGAATGGAGCCGGGATGGGGCTGGGAATGGGGCCGGGAATGGGAACGGGAATGGGTCCGGGATGGGGCAGGTACCGGGATCCGGGAGCGGAGCTGGATCCCGATGCTGGATCCCGGGGCTG
>NW_026636871.1:0-2579 GCF_028554395.1 Pezoporus wallicus | reverse complement strand
ACGAGCTTTCAATCCTGGCTCTTCTGCTGTGGGAGCAGAGGCCAAACGTTCGTGCTGTACTCACTGTGCTGCTGGGCAGCTGAGAGACACCACCTGAGAATTTGGATTCAAATGGACTTTTAGGTATGAAACCGAGGAGAGACTGCAATGATCGTGACCCCTTTGCAAAGCTGACTGTGTGCTGAAGAGGCCCAGCACTAGCTTTCCCTGCTGGTCCTTCTGCTGTGGGAGCAGATGGCACTATTCATTCTGTGATGACTGTGTTGCTGCGCAGCAGAGAGCAGGCTCTGGACTGATTCCATTCTAATGCTTTTCCTGTATGAAAGTGAGCAGTGAAAGCAGCGATGGAGGCCCCAATGTAAAGGTGACAGTCTGCTGAACAGGCCCAGCACCAGCTTTCAATCCTGGCTCTTCTGCTGTGGGAGCAGAGGCCAAACGTTCGTGCTGTACTCACTGTGCTGCTGGGCAGCTGAGAGAGACCACCTGAGAATTTGGATTCAAATGGACTTTTAGGTATGAAACCGAGGAGAGACTGCAATGATGGTGACACCGTTGCAAAGCTGCTTGTGTGCTGAAGAGGCCCAGCTTTCCCTGCTGGTCCCTCTGCTGTGGGAGCAGATGCCACTGTTCATTCCTGAGCTGACTGTGTTGCTGCCAGCAGAGAGCAGGCTCTGGACAGATTCCATTCAAATGCTTTTCCTGTATGAAAGTGAGCAGTGAAAGCAATGATGGAGGCACCGATGCAAAGGTGATTGTGTGCTGAACAGGCCCAGCACCAGCTTTCAATCCTGGCTCTTCTGCTGTGGGAGCAGAGGCCAAACGTTCGTGCTGTACTCACTGTGCTGCTGGGCAGCTGAGAGAGACCACCTGAGAATTTGGATTCAAATGGACTTTTAGGTATGAAACCGAGGAGAGACTGCAATGATGGTGACACCGTTGCAAAGCTGGCTGTGTGCTGAAGAGGCCCAGCACTTGCTTTCCCTGCTGGTCCTTTTTGCCGTGGGAGCAGATGCCACTGTTCATTCTGTGCTGACTGTGTTGCTGCGCAGCAGAGAGCAGGCTCTGGACTGATTACATTCAAATGCTTTTCCTGCATGAAAGTGAGCAGTGAAAGCAACGATGGAGGCACCAATGTAAAGGTGATTGTGTGCTGTACAGGCCCAGCACCAGCTTTCAATCCTGGCTGTTCTGCTGTGGGAGCAGAGGCCAAACGTTCGTGCTGTACTCACTGTGCTGCTGGGCAGCTGAGAGAGACCACCTGAGAATTTGGATTCAAATGGACTTTTAGGTATGAAACTGAGGAGAGACTGCAATGATGGTGACCCCTTTGCAAAGCTGACTGTGTGCTGAAGAGGCCCAGCACTAGCTTTCCCTGCTGGTCCTTCTGCTGTGGGAGCAGATGCCACTGTTCATTCTGTGCTGTGTTGCTGCGCAGCAGAGAGCAGGCTCTGGACTGGTTCCATTCAAATGCTTTTCCTGTATGAAAGTGAGCAGTGAAAGCAACGATGGATGCACCAATGTAAATGTGATTGTGTGCTGAACAGGTCCAGCACCAGCTTTCAATCCTGGCTCTTCTGCTGTGGGAGCAGAGGCCAAACGTTCGTGCTGTAGTCACTGTGCTGCTGGGCTGGTGAGACCTGCCAGGTGAGAATTTATATTCAAATGGACTTTTAGGTATGAAACCGAGGAGAGACTGCAATGATGGTGACAGCGTTGCAAAACTGACTATGTGCTGGAGAGGCTGCTGGGCAGCTGAGAGAGGCCACCACCTGAGCGACCACAAGAGAATTTGGATTCAAATGAACTTTTAGGTATGAAACCGAGGAGAGACTGCAATGATGGTGACACCGTTTCAACTCTGACTGTGTGCTGAAGAGGCCCAGCACCAGCTTTCCCTGCTGGTCCTTTTGCTGTGGGACCAGATGCCACTGTTCTTTCTGTGCTGACTGTGCTTCTGCGCAGCAGAGAGCAGGCTCTGGACTGATTCCATTCAAATGCTTTTCCTGTATGCGAGTGATCAGTGGAAGCAATGATGGAGGCACCGATGCAAAGGTGATTGTGTGCTGAACAGGCCCAGCACCAGCTTTCAATCCTGGCTCTTCTGCTGTGGGAGCAGAGGCCAAACGTTCGTGCGGTACTCACTGTGCGGCTGGGCAGCTGAGAGAGACCACCTGAGAATTTGGATTCAAATGGACTTTTAGGTATGAAACCGAGGAGAGACTGCAATGATGGTGAACCCGTTGCAAAGCTGACTGTGTGTTGAAGAGGCACTGCACTAGCTTTCCCTGCTGGCCCTTCTGCTGTGGGAGCAGATGCCACTGTTCATTCTGTGCTGACTGTGTTGCTGCGCAGCAGAGAGCAGGCTCTGGACTTATTCCATTCAAATGCTTTTCCTTTATGAAAGTGAGCAGTGAAAGCAATGATGGAGGCAGCGATGCAGAGGTGATTGTTTGCTGAACAGGCCCAGCACCAGCTTTCCCTCCTGGCTCTTCTGCAGTGGGAGCAGAGGCCAAACATTCGTGCTGTACTCACTTTGCTGGTGGGCAGCTGAGAGAGATCACCTGAGAATTTGAATTCAA
>NW_026636870.1:0-2554 GCF_028554395.1 Pezoporus wallicus | reverse complement strand
GACACAATAGGGCTCTAAGAGTCAATAATGGTGTCTATGAGGCCATAATGGGGCTCTATAAGGCTATAATGGGGCTCTATGGGGCAATAATCGGGATCTATGAGGCTATAATGGGGCTCTATGAAGCTATAGTGGGGCTATAATGGGGCTCTATGAGGCAATAAAAGGGTTCTACTGGGTTATAATGGGGACTATGATGCAATAATGGGGATCTGTGGGGCTATAATGGGGTCTATGAGGCTATAATGGGTATTTATGGGGGTATAATGGGGCTCTATGGGGCAATAATGGGGCTCTATGGGGCTATAATGGGGCTCTATGCGGCTATGATGGGGCTCTATGAGGCTATAATGGGGCTCTATGAGGCAATAAGGGGGCTCTATGAGGCAATAATGGGGCTCTATGAGGCTACAATGGGGTCTATGAGGCAGTAATGGGGCCTATGAGGCAGTAATGGGATTCTATGGGGTTATAATGGAGCTCTATGAAGCAAGAATGGGGCTCTATGAGCCTATAATGGGGTCTGTAAGGCAATAATGGGGCTCTATGAGCCTATAATGGGCTCTATGAGGCAGTAATGGGGTTCTATGGGGTTATAATGGGGCTCTATGAAGCAAGAATGGGGCTATATCAGGCTATAAAGGGGCTTATGAAGCAATAATGGGGTTCTATGGGGTTATATTGGGGCTCTATGAGGCTATAATGGGGCTATAATAGGGCTCTATGGGGCAATAATACGGCTCAATGAGGCTATAATGGGGTTCTATGAGGCAATAATGGGGCTCTATGAGGAAAGAATGGGGCTCTATGAAGAAATAATGGGGTTCTATGGGTCTATAATGGGCAGTATGCTGCTATAATGGGGTTCTATGGGGCTATAATGGAGCTCAATGGGGCTATAATGGGGCTCTATGAAGCTATAATGGGGCTCTATGAGGCTATAAAGGGATCTATGATGCAATAATGGGGTTCTATGGGGTTATAATGGGGCTCTATGAGGCTATAATGGGGCACTATGACACAATAGAGGCTCTATGAGGCAATAATGGGGCTCTATGAGGCTATAATGGGGCTCTATGAGGCTATAATGGGGCTCTATGAGGCTATAATGGGGTTATAATGGGGCTCTATGGGGCTATAATGGGGCACTATTAAGCAATAATGGGACTCTATGAGGCTACAATGGGGTCTATGAGACAGTAATGGGGTTCTTTGGGGTTATAATGGGGCTCTATGGAGCTATAATGGGGTCTATGAGGCTATAATGGGCATTTATTGCCGCATCCATTATTTTCTCATAGACCACATAATATCCCCATAGAGCCCCCTTATAGCCTCTTAAAGGCCCATTATAGCCTCACAGACCCCATTCTTGCACCATAGATCCCCATTATAGCCTCATAGACCCCATTATAGTCCCATAGAGCCCCATTATTGCCTCATACAGCCCCATTATTGCCTCATAGTGCCCCATTATAGCCTCATATAGCCCCATTTTGCCTCATGGAGCCCCATTATAGCCCCATACAGCCCCATTATTGCCTCATAGAGCCTCATTATTGCCTCATAGACCCCATTATTGCCTCATAGACCCCCCTTATAGCCCCACAGAACCCCATTATTGCCCCATAGAGATCCATTATTGCTCCAGAGTGCCCCATTATACCCCAATAGAGCACCATTATAGCCCTATAGAACCCCGTTACTGCATCATACAGGCCATTATAGACCCATACAGCCCTATTATTCCCCCATAGAAGCACATTATTGCCTCATAGAGCCCCATTATTGCCTCGTAGAGCCCCATTATTCCCTAATAGAGCTTCATTATTGCCTCATAGAACCCCATTATAGCCCCATAGAACGCCATTATTGCCACATAGAGCCCCATTATTGCCTCATGGGGCTCATTATTACCTCATAGACCCCATTATTGCCTCATAGAACCCCATTATTGCCCCATAGAGCCCCATTATTGCCTCATAGAGCCCTCTTATTTCCTCATAGAGCCCCAATAAAACCCCATAGAACCCCATTACTGCCTCATAGACCCCATTATAGCCTCATAGAGCCCCCATATAGCCTCATAGAGCCCATTATTGCCCCACAGAGCCCCATTATAGCCTCATAGACCCCAATATAACCCCATAGAGCCCCATTATTGCCTCACAGTGACCCATTATAGCCCCATTGAGCCCCATTATAGCCCCATAGAACCTCATTATTGCCTCATAGGGCCCCATTATAGCCCTATTATAGCCTCATAGAACCCCATTATGGCCTCATAGACCCCAGCATAGCCACATGGAGCCCTATGATTGCCCCATTGAGCCCCATTAGATTCTCATAGACCCCCATTATTTCCCCATAGAGCCCCATTATAGCCCCATAGAACCACATTATTGCATCATACAGCCCATTATAGCCCCATAGAACCCCATTATTGCCCCATAGACCCCAGTATAACCCCATAGAGCCCCATTATTGCCTCAAAGACAACACTATAGCCCCATACAGCCCAATTATTGCCTCATGGAACTCCATTATAGCCCCA
>NW_026636869.1:0-2617 GCF_028554395.1 Pezoporus wallicus | reverse complement strand
CAGTTAGCTTTGCAAGGGTGTCACCATCATTGCTGTCGCTCCTCGGTTTCATACCTAAAAGTCCACTCGAATGCAACCTCTACGGAGCTTGCTCTGAGCTGCCAAGTAGCACAGCGATTAGAGCACGAACGTCTGGCCTCTGCTCCCAGAGCCGAAGAGCCAGGAGGGAAAGCATGTGCTGGGCATCTTCAGCACACAGTCAGCTTTGCAACGGTGTCACCATCATTGCTGTCGCTCCTCGCTTTCATACCTAAAGGTCCATTTGAATGCACCCTCTCTTCGGAGCTTGCTTCTCGGCTGCCCAGCTGAACACAGTGAGTGAGCACGAACGTCTGCCGTCTGCTCCCAGATCCGAAGAGCCAGGAGGGAAAGCATGTGCTGGGCATCTTCAGGGTCAGCTTTGCAACGGTGTCACCATATTGCTGTCGCTTAGGAGTTCATACCTAAAGGTTATTTGAATGTTAGGGTTGCTTAGGGCCCAGCTGCACAGTGTTTAGAGCACGAACGGTTGCCGTCTGCTCCCACACTCGAAGAGCCAGGAGGGAAAGCTGGTGAAAGCTTAGGGTTAGGGTTAGGGTTAGGGTTAGGGTTAGGGGTTAGGGTTAGGGGTTAGGGTTAGGGTTCTCTTCGGAGCTTGCGAAGAGCCAGGAGGTAAAGCATGTGCTGGGCATCTTCAGCACACAGTCAGCTTTGCAACGGTGTCACCATCATTGCTGTCGCTCCTCAGTGTCATACCTAAAGGTCCATTTGAATGCACCCTCTTCAGAGCTTGCTCTCGGCTGCCCAGCAGCACAGTGAGTAGAGCACGAACAGTTGCCGTCTGCTCCCACAATCGAAGAGCCAGGAGGGAAAGCTGGTGCTCTGAATCTTCTGCACACAGTCAGCTTTGCAACAGTGCCTCCATCATTGCTGTCGCTCCTCACTTTCATACCGAGAAGTTCATTTGAATCCAACTTCTCTGCTCGTTGCTCTTGGCTGCCCAGCAGCACAGTCAGTAGAGCACGAACGTCTGGCCTCTGCTCTCAGAGCCGAAGAGCCAGGAGGGAAAGCATGTGCTGGGCATCTTCAGCACACAGTCAGCTTTGCAACGGTGTCACCATCATTGCTGTCGCTCCTCGCTTTCATACCTAAAGGTCCATTTGAATGCACCCTCTTCGGAGCTTGCTCTCGGCTGCCCAGCAGCACAGTGAGTAGAGCACGAACGGTTGCCGTCTGCTCCCACAGTCGAAGAGCCAGGAGGGAAAGCATGTGCTGGGCATCTTCAGCACACAGTTAGCTTTGCAACGGTGTCACCATCATTGCTGTCGCTCCTCGCTTTCATACCTAAAAGTCCACTCGAATGCAACCTCTACGGAGCTTGCTCTGAGCTGCCAAGTAGCACAGCGATTAGAGCACGAACGTCTGGCCTCTGCTCCCAGAGCCGAAGAGCCAGGAGGGAAAGCATGTGCTGGGCATCTTCAGCACACAGTCAGCTTTGCAACGGTGTCACCATCATTGCTGTCGCTCCTCGCTTTCATACCTAAAAGTCCATTTGAGTGCAACCTCTCCGAAGCTTGTTCTCGGCTGCCCAGGGGCAGAACGATTAGTGCACGAACGTCTGGCTTCTGCTCCCAGATCCGAAGAGCCAGGAGGAAACGGTGTCACCATCATTGCTGTCGCTCCTCGCTTTCATACCTAAAGGTCCATTTGAATGCACCCTCTTCGGAGCTTGCTCTCGGCTGCCCAGCAGCACAGTGAGTAGAGCACGAACGGTTGCCGTCTGCTCCCACAGTCGAAGAGCCAGGAGGGAAAGCATGTGCTGGGCATCTTCAGCACACAGTTAGCTTTGCAACGGTGTCACCATCATTGCTGTCGCTCCTCGGTTTCATACCTAAAAGTCCACTCAAATGCAACCTCTACGGAGCTTGCTCTGAGCTGCCAAGTAGCACAGCGATTAGAGCACGAACGTCTGGCCTCTGCTCCCAGATCCGAAGAGCCAGGAGGGAAAGCATGTGCTGGGCATCTTCAGCACACAGTCAGCTTTGCAACGGTGTCACCATCATTGCTGTCGCTCCTCGCTTTCATACTTAAAAGTCCATTTGAGTGCAACCTCTCCGAAGCTTGTTCTCGGCTGTCCAGGGGCAGAATGATTAGTGCACGAACTTCTGGCTTCTGCTCCCAGATTCGAAGAGCCGGGAGGGAAAGCATGTGCTGGGCATCTTCAGCACACAGTCAGCTTTGCAACGGTGTCACCATCATTGCTGTCGCTCCTCGCTTTCATACCTAAAGGTCCATTTGAATGCACCCTCTTCGGAGCTTGCTCTCGGCTGCCCAGCTGCACAGTGAGTAGAGCACGAACAGTTGCCGTCTGCTCCCACAATCGAAGAGCCAGGAGGGAAAGGTGGTGAAAGCTTAGGGTTAGGGTTAGGGTTACAGTTAGGGTTAGGGGTTAGTGGTTTTGGTTAGGGTTAGGGTTTAGGTTAGGGTTAGGGTTAGGGGTTAGGGTTGGAATAGGGTTAGGGTTAGGGTTAGGGGTTAGGGTTAGGGTTAGGGTTAGGGTTAGGGTTGGGTTAGGGTTAGGGTTAGGGTTAGGGTTAGGGTTGCCATCTGCTCCCACAGTCGAAGAGCCAGGAGGAAA
>NW_026636868.1:0-2543 GCF_028554395.1 Pezoporus wallicus | reverse complement strand
GGGTGGAGGGGCGTGTAACGGGGGTGTAACCAGGGTGTAAGGGTGAAATGGGGGTTTAACAGGGAGTAAGGGGGTGCAATGGGGGTGTACGAGGGCCCAAGCGAGTTCAATGTGGGTACAAGCGGGGCTCAGTGGGTGCAAGGGGGGCAGGAGCAGGGCTCAGTGGGTGCAGCGGGGCTCTGTGGGTGCAGTGCGGGTACAGGCGGGGCTCCGTGGGTGCAGCGGGGCTCAGTGGGTGCAATGGGGGTGCAGCGGAGCTCAGTGGGTGCAATGGTGGTGCAGTGGGGCTCACTGGGTGCAATGGGGGTGCAGTGGGGCTCACTGGGTGCAATGGGGGTGCAGCGGGGCTCCGTGGGTGCAGTGGGGGTGCAGTAGGGCTCAGTGGGTGCAGTGGGGCTCAGTGGGTGCAGTGGGGGTGCAGTAGGGCTCAGTGGGTGCAGTGGGGCTCAGTGGGTGCAGTGGGGCTCAGCGGGTGCAGTGGGTGCAGCGGGGCTCAGTGGGTGCAGCAGGGCTCCCTGGGTGCAGTGGGGGTGCAGCGGGGGTGCAGCGGGGCTCAGTGGGTGCAGCGGGGGTGCAGTGGAGCTCAGTGGGTGCAGTGGGGTGCAGCAGGGCTCAGTGGGTGCAGTGGGGCTCAGTGGGTGCAATGGGGTCAGGAGGTGCAGCGGGGCTCAGTGGGTGCAGTGGGGGTGCAGCAGGGCTCAGTGGGTGTAGTGGGGCTCAGTGGGTGCAGTGGGTGCAATGGGGCTCAGTGGGTGCAATGGGGCTCACTGGGTGCAATGGGGTCAGGGGGTGCAGCGGGGCTCAGTGGGTGCAGTGGGGCTCAGTGGGTGCAGTGGGGGTGCAGCAGGGCTCAGTGGGTGCAGCGGGGCTCAGTGGGTGCAGCGGGGCTCAGTGGGCACAGTGAGGCTCAGTGGATGCAGTGGGTGCAGCGGGGCTCAGTGGGTGCAGTGGGGGTGCAGTGGGTGCAATGGGGTCAGTGGGTGCAATGGGGCTCAGTGGGTGCAGTGGGGGTGCAGCAGGGCTCAGTGGGTGCAGCGGGGCTCAGTGGGTGCAGTGGGGGTGCAGTGGGGCTCAGTGGGGGTGCAGCAGGGCTCAGTGGGTGCAGTGGGGCTCCCTGGGTGCAGTGGGGGTGCAGCGGGGCTCAGTGGGCACAGCGAGGCTCAGTGGGTGCAGTGGGTGCAGCAGGGCTCCGGGGGTGCAGTGGGTGCAGCGGGGCTCAGTGGGTGCAGTGGGGGTGCAGCGGGGCTCAGTGGGTGCAGTGGGTGCAGCGGGGCTCCAGGGGTGCAGCGGGGCTCAGTGGGTGCAGTGGGGCTCACCGGGCGTTGACGATGTAGCTGAGGTCGGGGGGCAGCGCCCCGTTGTTGGCGGCGCGCGCGGCCTCGGCGTTGGGGTACGGCTTGGGGAAGTAGTCGGAGATCTTGCCGGGCCGCAGGAACATTTCCCGTTCTCATCGGGGCCGTCCAGGACCTGCACCTGGGGGGGCAGAGCCGGGGGGCACAAAGCCCTCAGCGGGGTAACAGGGGCAGAGCCCTGAGCTGGGGGTGCAGAGCCCTGAGCTGGGGGGGGAGCAGAGCCCTGAGCTGGGGGGGCAGAGCCCATCACCAGGGTGTCGGGGCAGCGCCGGGGCAGAGCCCTGCGCTGGGGGGGGCAGAGCCCATCACCAGGGTGTCGGGGCTGTGCCGGGGCAGAGCCCTGAGCTGGGGGTGCAGAGCCCATCACCGGGGTGTCGGGGCTGCGCCGGGGCAGAGCCCTCATCCCAGTTGGGGGTCGCAGCCGCCGTGGGTCAGGCCCTCACCTCCTCCGCCAGCGCCTTGGCCTCGGCCTCGGTGTGGGGACGCCGATGAGGTTGCGGAAGGCGACGTACTCGAGGCTGTGGCACAGCGGAGCACACCTCCGGTACACCTGGAAGCCGCGGCGCAGGCTGCGCGCCACGCACCACGCTCAGGACCCGCTGCCCCCCAACCCCGGCCCCCCGGCCCGGTGCCGGTACCTGGCGTGGTCCGGCGCGGCCAGGGCCCCGCTGTGGCTCCAGGGGAAGGTTGGGGTGCAGCTCCAACTCCCCCGCAGCCAGCGCCGAGCCCAGCGCCAGGGTCCCCCCCCGCCGCCAGCGCCCCCAGAGCCGCCAGCGCCGCGCGGCCCCCGCTGGCCACCAGCGGGAGCGGGGCGGGGCGCGAGGAGGAGGACGAGGACAGGGGGGCCTGGGGGGGGAACACAACGTTGGGGGGGGGGGGAACGGGGGGGGGGGGGGGCTGGGGGGCACCAGGGCACGGGGCTGGGGTGGGGGGGAGCTGGGGGGGACCCTGGGAAGGGGTGGGGGGGACCTGGGAAGGGATGGGGGGGACCTGGGAAGGGGTGGGGGGGGCCTGGGAAGGGATTGGGAAGGGATTGGGAGGCCAGGCAGGGATGGGAGGGAACTTGGGTGGGGATGGGGGGGACCTGGGTGGGGATGGGGGGACCTGGGTGCGGATGGGGGGGACCTGGGTGGGGATGGGGGGGACCCTGGCACTGAGCTGGGAGGGGACCCTTGGGGCACTGGGCCGGGA
>NW_026636867.1:0-2606 GCF_028554395.1 Pezoporus wallicus | reverse complement strand
AATGCACCCCCAAACACGGACCCCCCAATGCAACCCCCAATGGAGCCCCTAATGCACCCCCCAAACATGGACCCCCCAAGGCAACACCCAATGGAAATGCACCCCCAAACACGGACCCCCCAATGCAACACCCAATGGAGCCCCTAATGCACCCCCAAACACGGACCCCCCCAATGCAACACCCAATGGAGCCCCTAATGCACCCCCAAACACGGACCCCCCCAATGCAACACCCAATGGAGCCCCTAATGCACCCCCAAACACGGACCCCCCAATGCAACCCCCAATGGAGCCCCTAATGCACCCCCAAACACGGACCCCCCAATGGAACACCCAATGGACCCCCCAATGCACCCCCAAACAGGGACCCCCCCCCAATGCAACCCCCAATGCACCCCCAAACAGCACCCCCAATGCACCCCCAATGCACACCCAATGGACCCCCAATGCACCCCCAAACACGGACCCCCCAATGCAACCCCCAATGGAACCCCCAATGCACCCCCAAACAGGGACCCCCCAATGCAACCCCCAATGCAACCCCTAATGCACCCCCAATGCACCCCCAAACAGGGACCCCCCAATGCAACCCCCAATGCACCCCCAAACAGGGACACCCCAATGTACCCCCAATGCACCCCCAATGCACCTTAAACAGGGACCCCCACAATGTACCCCAATGCAACCCCTAATGCACCCCCAAACACGGACCCCCCAATGCAACCCCTAATGCAACCCCTAATGCACCCACAAACAGGGACCCCCCAATGCAACACCCAATGGAACCCCTAATGCACCCACAAACAGGGAACCCCCAATGCAACCCCAAATGCACCCCCAAACAGGGACCCCCCAATGCAACACCCAATGGAACCCCTAATGCACCCCCAATGCACCCTCAAACAGGGACCCCCCAATGCACCCCCAAACACAGACTCCCCAATGTACCCCAATGGAACCCCAAACATGGACCCCCCAATGTACCCCAATGCAACCCCTAATGCACCCCCAAACAGGGACACCCCTGTTGTTGATGCAGGGTTGGATGCAGATTTGGATGCAGGGTTGAATGCAGGATTAGGGATGCAGGTTTAGGGATGCAGGGTTGGATGCAGGATTAGGGATGCAGGTTTAGGGATGCAGGTTTAGGGATGCAGGGTTGGATGCAGGATTAGGGATGCAGGTTTAGGGATGCAGGTTTAGGGATGCAGGGTTGGATGCAGGATTAGGGATGCAGGTTTAGGGATGCAGGTTTAGGGATGCAGGGTTGGATGCAGGATTAGGGATGCAGGTTTAGGGATGCAGGGTTGGAGGCAGGGTTGGGGATGCAGGGTTGGATGCAGATTTGGATGCAGGGCTGGAAGCAGGGTTGGATGCAGGTCTGGATGCAGGGTTGGATGCAGATTTGGATGCAGGGCTGGATGCAGATTTGGATGCAGGTCTGGATGCAGGGTTGGTTGCAGGGTTGGATGCAGGGCTGGATGCAGGGTTGGATGCAGATTTGGATGCAGGGCTGGATGCAGATTTGGATGCAGGTCTGGATGCAGGGTTGGTTGCAGGGTTGGATGCAGGGCTGGATGCAGGGTTGGAAGCAGGGTTGGAAGCAGGGCTGGATGCAGGTTTGGAAGCAGGGTTGGAAGCAGGGTTGGATGCAGGGTTGGTTGCAGGGTTGGAAGCAGGGTTGGTTGCAGGGTTGGATGCAGGGTTGGTTGCAGGGTTGGAAGCAGGGTTGGATGCAGGGTTGGATGCAGGGCTGGATGCAGGGTTGGTTGCAGGGTTGGATGCAGGGCTGGATGCAGGGTTGGTTGCAGGGTTGGAAGCAGGGTTGGAAGCAGGGTTGGAAGCAGGGTTGGATGCAGGGCTGGATGCAGGGTTGGAAGCAGGGTTGGAAGCAGGGCTGGATGCAGGTTTGGAAGCAGGGTTGGAAGCAGGGTTGGATGCAGGGTTGGTTGCAGGGTTGGAAGCAGGGTTGGTTGCAGGGTTGGATGCAGGGCCGGATGCAGGGCTGGTACCGGTGAGGTAGGTGTTGTGCGAGGAGCTGATGAAGTAGCTGGCCAGCGGCTGGCTCATGTCCTGATGCAGGCGCAGGCTCTCGGGGGGGACGATGCTGTTCTCCTCCCCCCCCAGGAACCGTCCGAAGCCCTCCATGGACATCTGCCCTGGGGGGGGCACCCGAAACTCACCCCCAACCCCTGCTGGGGACCCTCCACCCAACCCCAGAGACCCCCAAACCCACCCAGAAGGACCCCAAAACCCCTATCAGGTGCCCCAAACCCCACCCAGGACCTCAAAACTGGCTTCAGGACCCACTAAACCCCCTTGGGACCCCAAAACTCCCCTCAGGACCCCTGAAACCCCATCAAGGGACCCCTAAAACCCCCTTTAGGGCCCCCTTCCCTCCCTTAAACCCCGTCCAGACACCCCTAAACCCCCCTTCCCCCCTTAAAACCCATCCAGACACCCAAAAACCCCTCTTAGGAACCCCTCCAGAGACCCCCAAACCCCCTTCCCCCCCTTAAACCCCATCCAGAGACCCCCAAATCTTAGGAACCCCTTCCCCCCCAGAGACCCCCAAACCCCCCCCCTTAAACCCCATCCAGAGACCC